>NW_025113140.1:1722149-1740960 GCF_010416935.1 Polistes fuscatus
ATATTTTGTTTTATTTTTATTTTTATAATAAAATTTACTTATATATTTAGAATTTATATTAATTTATATATATATTTAATAAATTAAAATATATATTTATATAATATATTATATAAATTTATATATGTATATTTAATAAATTAAAATATATATTTATATTTATATAAATTCTACTTATATGAAAAAAAAAAAATATATATATATATATATATTCTGTATTATTTAAAGAGATATTTTGTTTCATTTTTATTTTTATAATAAAAAAGAATAAAAAATTGTCCCACTTATAATTTATCGTATCATTCGTTGTCAATTGATTTAACAAAAATAGTTAAGAATGTTGTTGTTTATTAATTTAACAACAAAATATATATATTACAATACGAATGAATGATACGAAAAGGAAAACGTATATTTTATTGATCGTAAAGAATTTATTTGAAATATTTAGATTATTCTTTTGTTTACCCCCCCTCCCTCCTCCCACACTCGTCCCTCTCTCAATCTCTCTCTCTCTCTCTCTATCTTTCGTTTTATCAATCTATGTGAGATAGATGAAATATAAGAGATATTTTCATTAGTGTCGTGTCAATCGAAATACGTTCGAGATTGGAATACCTTGGATGAAATGATTCGAATCGAAAGGCAAGCATTTAGCTAGCTGAGCGAGGTAGTTTGAGAAATTTTGGGATTGTTTAGAAACCGACTAGAATACATAACTTATCTTTGATGTATTTCGTCCATACCTGTGAGTCGGTTGAGAGAATATAACGGTTACAATGTAACAATGTAATTGGAAATATTTAGGAATATGAATAAATAAAAGGGGGGGGGTTGGGGAGGGAAAAGAAAGAACAAAAATATCAGTGATAATAATTACACGTACGATTACACGTACATACGCGTGATAATAATTATCTGACAATTAACATTTTAATAATAAATCCAATCAAAAATATTTCTTAACGTTTATATTTTATTATTTTTTCTCTTTTTTTATATATATATTATGAAAATTTTTTCTACGTCATATATTATATTACATATATTTATTAATATTTTATGTGATTTATATTATAAAATAAATAATATTAATTATATTAAAAATAATATTAAATATATTATATAATATTATTTATTACATTATAAATAAATAATAAATAATATTAAATCTGTGTGTTTACGTGGAGAATATTTTATTTGGGGGGGGGGGATTTAATTATTCGCTGTTAATTGTAATAAATCAATTGTAATTACGCATGTCAATTTTATTCGTTTCGCGATCGATATATAACGAAATACGTGAAAATTTAGGTCAAATTTCGAAACTTTAAGCGTAAAACATAAACTAAGATTTGGAAGTGGTGGGAACAACAAGGTAATATCAACTTGTCACATTGGCAAGATTTGTTCAGTCCTTTGTAAAACTTCGAGCAGGACGCATCAAAGATAACACGGTTGAATAGAGAAGTAGAGAGGGGGAGAGCGGGGGAGGGAGGGGGAGGGGGGGAAGAGAGGGTGGGACACAACACTGGGAAAGTAAATTTAATTTACATTAGAATATCTAAACGATATAGGAAGTTTTAATCGTTAATTCATTCATTCATTCATTCATTCATTCATTCATTCATTCATTCATTCATTCATTCATTCATTCATTTAATTTGTTAGTTAATTTAGTTAGTTAGTTACTTATTTACTTCGAACGTTTGGTTTAATATTAAATAATAGATATTAAGCAAGGAAGTGAATTATCAAATATTATTCAACTTGTTATATTATTTATATGTCTGCAATTTAACCAAATACATTTCTAATAGCATGATTTTCTTTTTTTTTTTCCTTTTAAGTTTTAGTAGAAGTAGAAAGTTTCTTCGTATTTTAATGAGAAATTTGAACTAAATTTATCCGATATTTTCTACTCTTATGCGATTATTTTCGAATAATTTAATACCAATTTATTTTGACATATTGTCAGATATATGATGGTAAAGAAAAATTTCAATTAACAACAATATATTACAGATATTATTTCTTATTTATTTAAATATTAACGATTTAAAAAAAATATCTAGATTGCGTAGCGAATAATAACAGCATCATAAATCAACTATATTATTCGAGTTAATACGTAAACGTTTATGATTTGAAACTTAAAATGATAATTAAATATAATCGAATGTTTTATAATTAAAATCATCGATTTTAATATAAATAAAATATAATTAAATATTAATAAATAATATATATATATACATAATATAATTTGATAATATTATTAATATTAATCGAATTAATTATGAAATGAGAATAAAATGATAATTTTTGTATTAAATAGGCTATATTAATCACCCTGGTGCTGGTAAGCATCATCATTGGCACTGTCATCGGAAACATCCTGGTTTGTGTCGCGGTCTTCCTCGTTAGGAAACTACGACGACCTTGCAACTACCTTTTGGTTAGCCTAGCCGTCAGTGATCTCTGCGTGGCGCTTCTGGTAATGCCGATGGCATTACTATACGAGATTTCCCATAATTGGACATTCGGAGAAGTTATATGTGATCTATGGGTTAGCTTCGATGTACTTAGTTGTACAGCCAGTATTCTCAATCTGTGTATGATATCTCTCGATCGGTAAGTTCACCTTTCTCACGTGATTACCCTTTATCATAATAATTTTAATCATCATTCGATATCTTCGTTTTTTTTTTTTCTTCTTTTTTTTCCTCTTATTTATTATTGTTTTATTACTACAGAACACACTCGTCTAAAATATATTTTAAATAAAAACAAGTAACATGGTCAACGAAAGTTCTTAGAATGTTTGAACAAATTGTTTCTTTCATTTCTTTTTTCTTTTTTTTTTTTATTGGTTACAAATCAAAAGATTACTTTGATAAATTTTCGATGCAACATATGCATTTCTTTTATCTCGAGGATTACATTGAAACGAATATAAAAAAACTAGCAAGTGTTAATAAACGATATTTATTTATACTTTTGTAGAATATTAATTCTTACATTCTAATCTCTTGAAATAAATACTTCATTGATAATTCGTTAATTTCTAATTAAATTTCAATTTAAAATTCTTCGTCGAGTTTATCGAAGAACAAAAAAAAAAGAAAAAAATAACAAACATCCAAGAACTTTTGAGTCAGCCTGTATAATAAAATCGTTAATTAACCGGCCAACATACATCGGCGTCGGCCATTGTTCTTATTCAAGAGTGTATTCATGCTGTTATGTGTTTAACGCGTTTCTCTCGCGAGATTCGTTGCAAATATTTACATTACGTGGGGACATTTAAACGCCATCATGGGGAATCTTAGTTCAACACTCGTTTCTAACGTTTATTAAATTTTATCGGTGTTGTTGATGGTGGTGGTGGTGGTGGTGGTGGTGGTGATAATACCCTAGTCGAAGCAAAGCAAAGCAAGCAGCAGCAAAAATAAAACAAAAAAAAACAAAAATAAAGAAAGATAGAGAGATTGAGACAAAACGTACGAAAAAAAAAAAAAAAAAATACAGACGAACTTTAAAAGAGCTATTAAAATTCCAAGTGGTTTCTCTCTCATTCTCTCTCTCTCTCTCACTCTTTATTCACTTTCATTCTTTCTTTCTCATTACCGTCGGATAAAAAGAAACCAAAAGTTCAATCTGACTGATTTTTTTTTATTCTCATTCACTATACACATTACTAAAAAGTTACGTATTCGTATATATCACATGCATACTACGTTACACTATTTTCTATTTTCTATTTTCTACGCATAGGTATACTCATTTTTGTTCTTTTTTTTTATTTTTTTTACGAATTTATTCTTCCAACAGATTTTTACAAAGCAGTGAAAGAAAAAAAAATATATAAACGTTGAGAAAAAATCGATCAAAGCTTGTTACATATTCGATATATGCAAACATCATTAACTGAACACACATCCTATTCAAATATACATACATATATACACACACACAAAGAGAGACGAATATTTAATTGATATTAAACCGTTACCAAGTTTTCTATCATTTTCATTGTACATCTATATTCAATCCCTATTAAAATTGTCCACTTTTATTCCCTTCGCTTTGTCCTATCTCACAAACTGCTTCGTTTCACTAGGATATTATGACATAAAAAAAAAAAAAAATAAAAAAAATATTGTAACAGATACATAGATAGAAGGAAAGAGAATGAAAGAGAAAGAGAGAGAGAGAGAGAGAGACAAAAAGTGGGAAGAAGAAAAAGGAAAAGAGAGAAAAAGAGAGAGAGAGAGAGAGAGAGAAACACAGAAAGAAAGAAAAAACAAACGAGAAAAAAAAAGGTAACTTCGTTAACTTTGAACAAATTTTTGTAAATTAACTTTATACTTCGTTGTGTTATTCTTCTCTCTCTCTCTCTCTCTCTCTCTCTCTTTCTTTCTTTTTTTCTTTCTCTCTCTGTTTCTCTCTCTCTCTTTCTCTCGATCAACTCACGTCAAAGGTACTGGGCGATCACGAAACCTCTGAAATACGGCGTTCAGAGGACACCTAAACGGATGATGGTCTACGTGCTACTAGTTTGGTTGGTAGCAGCTTGCGTTAGTCTGACGCCATTATTGTTTATCGAAAACGCTTATACCTACTCGGAAACTGGACCCTCGCACTGCACGGTCTGCCAAAATTTCTATTATCAGATCTACGCAACCGTCCTCAGTTTCTACGTACCACTAACCGTCATGATAATGGTGAGCTTAGTATTTTTTTTATATTTTTTTTTCTCTTTTTTTTTTCTTTCTTTTTTCCCATTATTTTTCATGCGCTTCATACGAGTTATATATATATATATGTTGTGTCGTGTGTGTGTGTGTGAGAACACGTGTGTCGTGTCATTAATGTCAAAGTTCAATCGACCATCGGCTAAGCTCATCTGTCTCTATCTTTCTCAATTTATGACACATATGTATCTATTATACTCCCACACACATATACCACGTTACGTACGTATTATATATATACATAGATACAAATAATATACGCAGCTCACACGCTTTTATAAGGGGACATATATCTATGTGTGTAGTAGTATGTGTATATATATATGCAACTTGGGAAATCGATTTTCTCACTCGAAAGTGTACCTTCGTACACGAGCGTGAACGCATACGAAGAGATATATGCATTATTCAGTGTACTTGTTTCACCAACCCCCTACCCCCTCTCCCGTTCGATCCAACACCCTTTTCTTCCTGCATTATTATTACGCGTAGATATTAGTAGTAATAATAGTTGGTTGGTAATATTTAATACTGGATTAAGGGAGAAAGTAGATCTGTATCGAATTGATTGAAATTTAAATCACTCGACTCCTGTTTTTTTTTTTTTTTTTGATTTTTTTTTTTTTTTTTTCAATTATCGTATTTAAGTTTTCATAATACGCGTGTAAATCCTTCGTGTAAATCTTTCATGTATATTAATGAGCATGTGTATATAAGTAGAGAAGCAAATATTTCTCTCCTTCTTCTTCTTCTTCTTCTTTTTTCTATTAAATCTAATATTTTTCTATTTGTTTTTCTTCTTGAATTTTATTACAACGTATACGTAAAAATGTTAATGTAAAAACGTTTCAACAGAAATATATTATAATTTTCATCCCGAAAGAAAATATATATAAGAAAATGAATAACATGATTATAAAATCTTGCTAGAATTTTTCTCTCTTTCTCTTTCTCTTTTTTTTTCGTTCGAAATGAATTTTTCATATCTTCGAAAAGAGATCATTAATTTTTCTATTCAAGTTTTTAAAGCATTACCCCAGTTATTCATTTTCTAAACAAACAAAAAATAAAAAGAAATTCGTATTCATATTTTGTGAACCCCTTTTCGTTGTCGATAACATTTTCGAATATTTGTTAAAATGTTGTTGTAAAAATTAACAAGAATCATACACGATTCTATCGGGAAATGTGTGTGTTATCATCATCTTTATCATCATCATCATCATCATCATCGTGTAACCAAAAACTCATTCTGTAGAAATAATAATGCGAGAAGAGGCGTAATAGAATACGAATGAAAATAAACATCGACATGTCGATCGGATTACCTAGCTCGACGGCCACCATAACCACAGTTTTACAAAACCCATTGTTTTACCCATAATAACGTGTTACCCGTTGAATTTGAGTGGTCACCAGAGATATATACATTCTGATGCATACGCTATTTTACCACGTGTTGTTCAATGTTTAACCCGTTCATCATTCTTCATCATTGTGTGTGTGTGTGTTTGTGTGTATGAATCGTATATATATTCGCAAACTAATATACATGCTATTTTTTTAACGAGACGAATATATGCATCTTTTTTCATTTATACGATCTTTTTTTTATTTTTACTTTTATTTTTACTTTTTTTTTATTTTTTACGCGCGTGTGTTGGATGGTTACTGTTAAATAAAAAAAAGAAATAGATTTCGCGTTTTTCCTTGGTTCTATTCTTCATCATTTTTATCGTACGATTTTGAAGTACCGTGATTTATTTTTTTTTTCTTTTCATTTACTTTGGTTTCGTTTGGTTTCGTTTAGTTTAGTTTCGTTTCGTTTCGTTTCATTTCGTTTCGTTTAGTTTCGTTTGGTTTGGTATAGTAGTTCTTTTTTTTTTTTTTTTCTTTTTTTTTCCTATTATTTGATCGTAGAAAACAAAGAAGCCAAATTGGTTTGGGATCGATTGGAAGACAAGTACTCGCAATAAATTCAATTTCTCCTGGTGGTTTCAAAATAATTGTTCGAAATTTTCAAAACTGTGATATTTCTTCTAGGATTCTTTTTTCCTTTTTTTTTCTTTTTAAAACATTGTGTTTCGTAAGTGAAAAGATTATAAAATGTAATAATAATGAAGAAATAATATGATGGATTGAATTCAAATGAAAATTTATATATTTTGAAATAAACTGGATCAGAGTAAAAGATAAATTCATATGTTTTAAACTTAACTTAAGAAAATAATATTTCAAACACATAACTAGATATAAAATATAAATATATCATATATGTGTTTTACGCACGAATGTTATTATCCGATAAGAGAAAATGTTATATCGCTAAAAGTGTTTTCCACTTTTCTTTTTGTTTATTTTGTTTTTTCCTTTAACGAAATATTATACAGTTCTTTAATTATCATATTACATAGAAAGTTATAATTATAAAGTTCTCGTAATATTTGCGCGTTATAAAAATGGAATAAGATACTTTCTGCGGGTCGTGTCTAAAACAAAAAAAAAAGAAAAAAAAAAGAAAGAAAAAAGGAAAGAAAATAAAATTAAAAAGAGAAAAGAAAAAGAATAACACGTTCGCGTTCACCTGGTGATCGTAATTAACGACACCTACGAGGTAACATCGTTACGTTCATCCACTTTAAAAGATAATGTTTGCAGGAACACGAGTTTGTTCGTCCCATTTGTTAAATATCGAATCTACGAAGAGACAAAGTCAGTACACTGTGACAAACGATCGTTAACAACTTGCCATAATTTACTTTTTTATTTTTATTTTATTTTTTTTTTTATCGGATAGGCCAATGAGTCACATTTGTTCGAAATTATTTAATACTTCATATCTATAATATATAAATAACACATTATTTTATATTTCCTATCGTAAACGTTTGATATTTAAATGCTATCTAAGTGTTTCATATTTAAAAACAAATTATAAAGAAAAATAATCTCCAATTATAAATACTTCAAATATTTCAATATTTTTATTTGAACTTTTAAATATATATATATATATATCAAAATTATAATATTATTTATTTGCTTTTATATATTTAAATTTTTCTTCGTTTTGTTGTTTTTAATTTTTGCAAAATATATTTCCACAAAATAATTTTCGATTGTCTCTCATTAATTCTCGTCTCGTTAAACGTTTCCATCATATATATATATAAACGTACATTAGAAATAAATGTATAATCGTAGAGCTATAAACTGTGTGCATTTTCATTGAAAGCAACTAGGTATCTATTTTGTTTCATTAATATTAATACTAATAGCGTAACAATTATATTTCGCACAATGCACCAAGCTTTTTCATTGTTCAATTATATTAACCGCTTATATCTGTTAAATGGTATCCCGTTTTGTATGCTATGCACGTTTATGCGTACATTTTTCAATCTAACGCGTTCACCGTGTCATTAAAAATGTTGTTTTATTTAAATTGAAATAACGATAAAGATATAGAAATGATATATTAGTTGTTTTTAAATCTACATAAATATTCAATCGTATTATATTCTCACAAATACGTTGAACGTCGAATATAAATCTGCTACAAAATCTGTCCTCGATTATTTAACGCGTTATTAATCATTTTCTTTTAAATATTTTCTCTTCTAATAATAAAAAAAAAAACTCATATTTTTCCACATTACGAGTGACTTTTATTTATTAAAAATAGCATAATTAATTATAGTCATGAAAATGATGTATTCTCAGGAATCGTTCAACGTGTTACATATTATATAATGTTTATCAATTATTCGAATCAAATGTAATCAATTAATTAATTATTTGTTAATGTGTATAATATAAAATGTTTATATGGTTTAGTAATGTTAGTTAACATTAATTCGTTGATATTCGAAGGAAATCTCGTTTATCGGACTCTCAATTAACATGATCTCTCAGGTATACTACAGAATATTCCGTGCAGCACGTAAGATAGTTCTCGAGGAGAGAAGAGCTCAAAGCCACTTGGAAACCCAGTATTATCTCGATATCGAACCACCTGTACAGCATCAGACGACACCTGCAATAAATCGTCAATTTAATTCGTCGGACCTACCAACTAATCATGGAAGTCCACCTATCAAACAACACAGAAGTTCCAGTGCTTCCACGACGGTAAGCTGTCATATTTAATAAACAATAACGAATGTGTGTAAGAAAAAAAAATAACACACACACACGCACACACTTGCATGTGCAATATTGCATCGATATATTATTTTATTTCTATCTACAATAGAATTTTATATTCATTATCGGTATAATTATTAATTATTATATATTGACTAACAACATTCAGAAATAATTTAATTTTTTATTAAGGTTTTTTTATTTTTTTTCATATTTCAAAGCCAAGTTCTTTATTATAAATTTATTCGAATTTTTGTTTTTCCATAATTATTATTATTATTATTATTATTATTATTATTATAAGAGTTAATATTTGTTTTTTTAGTACAGTAATACTACTAATAAATAATTATAATTTATTTTTTAATTAAATATTAAATGTTTTTTTTTTTTCATGGTAATACTACAAATAAGAATATTATAAAAATGAAGAACTTTGCTGAAATATTTTGGAAAACTTTCGAAAATGAGTATGTCGATAATTAATTCAAAATATTAATCTCTAAGATTTTATTAATACTTAAGTAATTAAAAATAGTAAGGTGCAAAGAAGACAAAATTTATTACGAATGATACACACACATATATATATATATATATATATTAAGATATGTAAGGGTTCACAATTTATTGGGTGCTATTCCACGTCTTTTACCTCTCTCTCACTCTTTCTTCCCGTTGAAGAGCACGTGAAGAATTTTATTCTCGATTCTCGGGTAGTTACGACCCACTTTTCGAAGAAGAAGAAAATTCCTAGCACGCTTCATGCGAAAATGTAGTAGTAGTAGTAGTAAAAGTAGTATCCTAGCGTACATATTCACCTGACAGGTATCACCTACCAATTATTCACATATGACATATATATTCCAGGCATTGTATAGATTGCCCGAATGGTTTGAGGGTCAATCTATAAAATGTGCATCAATCGGATATGTTTAGAACACTGGGAAGAGAAAAATGGGGCGTCCTGAAATGATCTTAATCACTTTTTTAAGTAAAACGAATCACGAACAGGTGTGTGTGTGTGTTCGTATAACGTCACGAAATATGATTTTCACTTTTCTCGTATTATACTCGTACTTCTGTCGTGATAATTTGTTTGATTTCCGATAATTTGAGATTTTTTGTGTAATTTTCCGTAAAACACTCCAATCCTTTTACTGTGTGTTTTAAACACACCATAGCACAGTGTGAAAACACTTGAACGATTTCGTAGATTCAATCCTTTTTAAGAGATAATTCTTTTTTCGGCAATGTACATATATCTTCGATGCAATATTTATGAGAACGCTGTGAAAAATTGCAACTTGCTCCCTGTTGGTCCTTACCGAAGTAAATCATTCAACTATACTACCCTTTAAAACTTTCCCGAAAGAAGAGACTGAGTTTTCGTATCTTTTCTTTTTTTTTCTTGCTGACATTACTTTTTTCTCGTTGTATAAATAATGCTAGTTTACTTATGCTTTTGTCCAACAACAAAAATAATAGAAATTTATTATACAACTTGACGATGTATATTTGTGTAGATATATGTATGTGTGTCTGTGTGTGTGTGTGTTGAAAAAAATAAGATATTTGAGATCAAGTATAGTTCGTTGAGAAGTAAACTATATCTCAAAAGTTAAACTAAAGTGCATCAAGCATATTACAAAAACATGAAAGCCCACTTGAGAAAGTAGCAATTGCAACATCATCATGACTTTCCGTTGTCCAACTTTCACGAACTTCGAGTGAGATGAACTTCGAAGGGAAGGAAAATTCCAACGGATAGGATAAAAACACGAAATTTTACTTAACTTTTTCACGTCCAGCCTGAAAAACACCGTGTCGAGATAAAAATGAAACTACTGTCTGCTCTATTACTTCCTAAACTCCTTCGGATAAATATTTTTTAGTATATTTCGTTGAGTTTTTAAGTTTATATCTAACAATAAGTTTCCCCAATTTTTTCGATTTTTCTATTTAAAATACACATGTTCTCCGGCAACAACATTTGCGTGAAGTTTCTTGTTTTTTTTTTTTTCAAATTTTTTTTACGTACGAAATCAAACAGAAATCAAGAAAGAAATGTTTCTTTTAAAGAATAAAATAAAATAATTTCACACACGTTTGTCAGGGGTTTTTCTTTTTCAAAACTTTTTAAATAATTTTTCTTTCTTTTTATTTTTAATCTCGTAACATTGCAAATTTATATATAAAATTGTATTTTAATAATACGAAAACAACGTTTATTTACAAAAACAAAAAAATTATAAGAATAGAAAAATTTATCACATTTTTCCAAATAGAGAAATTTCGCTATTGTAATTTTCGACCCAGTTTGTATATACGTAAATTCGAATTCGCATTCTCTTAAAGAGAAACGATGAGGGTATTAAAAAAAAAGAAGGAAAACAAAACAAAAAAAAAAAGGAAAAGGATTGCCGAGAGTAAATGCGCGTTATCTTCTACGTTACGATAAATTCTTGGTCTTGCATCGTAGGTGGATTATTATATGGGTCAGAAAAAGGAAGAAAAAAAAAAAGAAAAAAAAAAGAAAAGAACTGTCGTGGCGAATGGGAACACGTTGGATTTCATATTTTACTGGAAAAAAAATTCAAATATCAAAGCCCTTTAAAAACGAGTCTCCGATATATGTGATAAATATTTTAAAGATGCATTCTGATGAGTTTCTCTCTTTTTTTTTATTTTTTTGTATTTATCGTATCCTTTAATTATTTTTTTTTTTTTTTTTAATATATTACAAAACTATAGATTTATTTTTACGTAATTATATAACTTGTGTTTGTGCAATCGTATAGAGAGTTATATTATTATTATTATTATTATTATTTTTTAAATGATTTCATATTGTCAAAATCAGACTTACGATTTTATTTTTTTTCAAATAATCATATACGAGATAATAATTTAGTAATTAAAAATAAATTAATATATAATATTTTTTATAGATAATTTAGAAAAATATTAAAGCTTGTATATATTATTAATTATATTAAAATTATATAACTACGTATAATTTACAAATTGAAATAACAAATGAAGTAATTAACGAAGACAATTATTTGTCTCTATTTTTTTTTAATTTCAGTTCGTCAAAAACAAACAAACAGAAAAATAAAAAACGATCCAAACAAAAAATAATGGAAATGACGTATCCAAAGGTGAACGAGATAAAAGTTTCGAGATTAGGGTTGTACGTTTACGTAATCCTTTAAGGGCTCGATATTCGTGACGCACATTACGCGACTTTTATTAGTAGTAGTAGTAGTAGTAGTAGTAGTAGTAATAGTAGTAGTAGTAGTAGTCACGCTTTTGCAATCGTAAACTTTGAAACGCGATATCTGTTCTCTGTGTTATAGTTTTACATAGGAACAAGGAATTATATTACATCACTGAGAGAATCAATTACTATTTGGTATTATAATTCTATCAGAAATGACTACTATAGTAATTAAAACCCAATAGATATACATATACGAGATGAGATTAAATAACTAAATCACAGGGATCGTAATTCAATAACATAATTAAACCAAATTCATTATACTTCATCAAATTTCTACTAATTCGAGATTTTTATTCATTTTTTTTCATGAATTTTATTCATGAAATAATTTATTTTTAATCGAAATTCGAAGAAGAAGAAGAAAAAGAGGGAAGATATAAAATTAACGATTAAAAATGTTATTTCTAACAAATAAATTAGTTTGATTTTAATGCATTGTTAACTCGGCTTGCATTGAAATGCATTTTCCTTTTTTTTATTTTTGTTTTTATGATAAATGCGACACCCTGACTATCATGATAAATATCTAAACATAAATCGGAGAATTTTTCGTACGTTTTATATCATACATATCACATACCTATAGAGAAAAAATTTCTATTTTAATTTCATCCGTGGAGTAACGTTATAGTTAATTATTTTTTACTTTCTTTTTTTTTCTAACGAGATATGTTAAAAGATTTATAACACGTGGTAGCGAGTCTGATAAATGCATTTTTCTCATTCCCGTTAAATAGAAAAATTATCTTTTTCATATCTCGTTTATGTTAACGTGCATACGAATAAAAGAAAAAATGGGGGGAATCCAAGCGTTTTTTTTCCGAGGTCGTGAATTAAACGTACGTTTCTTTCTTTTTTTTGTTATTTTTATTTTTCTTTTCATTTATTTTCTTTATACTTCATCTTTTATTAGACTAGAGAGAAAGGGAAAGAGGGAAAGAGAAGAAAAAGGTAGGATAAAAGAATGAAAAAAATATATCATAAATAATAGGATTGTCAGAATGGAACGGTAACATTCATGATAACCAAATTCTGTATCGTGCAACAAACTCACTTTGGTATAGGGAAGATAGATTTCAAAAAATATCTAAATCGTTTACTTTCCTTCCCTCTTGTCCCTCTACATCTGACACTCGTATCCCTTTTTCCCTCCCTCTTTCCTTTTCATTCTATCCCGAAGGTCAAAAGTTCAAAAATGTTATCTAAAAAAAATGCCAATAAAATAATTAATTTCTTTTATATATATTTATAAATATATTTAAATTCGAATTCCTATGATTCAGTGTTTAAATCATTATTTATTATATCGAATTATTTATATAATATTAATATAAAATATAATGATAAAGTATAGAGAAAAAATAATGGAAATTATTTATTACATAAATAAATAAAGATGAAGTGAAGTGAGTAGTATTAAAGTATATTAACTTCATGTATTACCTAGTTGAAGCGTGTAATGTATCTTATTTCATATTTAAACACATCAATATAATTATTTCAAGGTTTAACTAACAATAAGTCATTTCGCAAATTAACGTATTTTGCAATACACTTATAAATATAACGTATACTCGATTCTTTGTAAATAAATGAAATAATATTTCTACGTAATCCTCTAAATAAATGGCAAATAGTATTGCATTACAAATATTGTAATGCATTATTACATTATTGTAATAAATAGATTTTTCTAGATTTTTTTTTCGAATAAAATCATCTGGAGATTGTTTTTCTTTTTTTAAATATATAATACAAATTTTAAATCTAATCTACCGATAATAATAATAATAATAATAATAATAATAATAATAATAATAATAATAATAATAATAACGATATTATATAAAATCGATAAAACGTGATACGATTAAGAATATCTATTCTCTTTGTTATAAAATTCTTTGTGCGGAACAATGGGGATAGAGAAGTTGGTATTACGTGAGACTATGCATACGTGAGATTCGAATGTTCCAAGGGGTGAGAAAGCAGAGTACACTACACCACCCACCCACCCCCCGAAAGCGATTACCTGATTCGCTACAATCTCATGCGAACCCTAAAATAAGCGTTCGTGTTGGCTAACGGTTAGTGATAATAGGTCAACGATCGAATATCTTTCCTTATCACTTATTCTATACCCCCCTCCTCCTCTTCCCCATCCCCACCCCGAATTCCTCCTTTTTCTCTTTAGCTGTCTCTCTTATTAATTTTTTTTTCTTTTTTTTTTTTTTTTTTTTTATTAAGTAAAAGCTGCACCTTTTCAATACGCGATGAAAGAATTTTTGTTGGAAATTTTTCTTTATGAACAAATGATAATATAATCAAATAAATAATATCGTATGTGTGATATATTCTTTTTTTATTTATTTTTATTTTTTTTATATATATATATGGACAATTGTTAATTATTTTAATTATTTTCTATTTCGAGAGGTAGTAATTTTGAATTAATAAAAAGAAAATAAAATTAAGTAAGTTAATAATTGAAAACATTGAAGTTACTTATTATCGACTATAAACCCGATTTGTTTTCTCTGAATTTCCTTAAAGGAAATTTGATTTTCTTTTTAAGGTTAACAATATTTATAAAAAACCTTTTGAGATAAAAATTTTTTGTCGTAACTTTTTCGTAGTGAGATAAATGAATGAAAGATCGTAGGGGGTTGGAGGGTGGTGGGAGTATGCTGTCAGCGCGTATAAAACGGATATAACTGATAGATCTATGTCAAACGTAGATTGATTTTCGTTTAAGCTCGTCAAACATACTTTATTTTCATTATTTTAGCTTTTCGCGTCGTGCATCGTCGTTTTCTAAAAAACACTACGATTATTTTCGACAAATTTTGAAATAATATTTATTATTATTATCATCATCATCATCATCGAGTAATCAGATATATTTGTTAAAAATAATTCGTCGAGTGACAAAATCGTGATTGAAATCCGATATTTAAAATTAAAACAAAAAAAAATAAAAAAAAAACAAAAACGTAAGCAAACTTATCATCATCGTTCGAACGTAAAATCGCAAAAATTCGGAAATTATACATAAAAAAATATAGAAATTCAATCGAATGTTTATGTATTTAACAAGAAAAAAAAACAAAAAAAGAAAAAAACAGATCATCAGTTAGGTCAATTATTTCTTTATCGTAAAACGTTTACTCGACGAATTTTTATTTTATTTCTCGATTTTACACTTTCGAGATTCGAATCGGGTTCTTCTAAAATCTATTTTCCGTCTGGCCAATGCAGCAACATCATCCCAACGAGTTTCAACTCCAGAAAGCCACTTATTTCCACTACTTGCTTTTCTAATACACAAAGACTACTACTTCACACTGCATCCATTGCAAATCGTTTTCAATGGCTTTTACTTACTTCTCCTTTAAAATCAATTTCAGCTTTTCGTATAATGTAAGCAACAATCTTTTTCTCGGGGGGGAGTTGCCCCCACCCCCTTCTTCGATTAAAAAAAAATCTTTTCCATATACCTCCCTCCCACTTCGTTCGAAAATAAAATAAATAAATGTAATTATTATATCAACGTTTATACGATAAAGTATTTAATATATTTATTTTATTTATTTATTTATTTATTTGATTTTTCAAAATATAATATAAAATTATTATAATTTCTAATCTAATTAATTATTAATTTCTGTAATAAAAATCGTACAATTTGTTTCTAACGAACATTATGTGCATATGTTTTTGTTTCTTTTTCTTGTTGTTATTTTTGTTTATATTAGATGATCGATCCAATCAAAAAAAATCGTTCGAATACGATTAGATTTGAAATTATTTTAGTTGCAAATGTACAAACTAAGTTTTAAAATAATTAATCATAATTCTATGTATACCACATATATATATATGAACTTCCAACAATTTTGCGTGAAACTTTTGAGTTCAGGTTTTGACATTAACTAGATTAAAGTAGTACTGCGTACGTTATAGTCTGCGGTCTCGTAGTTCATCCTCGAGTGGCACTTTATTATCCTCCTCTCACCCTTTTCACAGCTAATTTCTAACGTAATCTTCAACTTAACTGTTGCCATTATCTACGAGCCCTTTAACAAATTACTTTTCTCACCATTGAGAGAGAAGGGTATCACGTGAGTTATCAGAAATTAATTGAAACAAAGTTATGCAGCAGCAACTCTAAAAATTGACCCCAGAAAAAAAAAACCAATTAATTAAACTTATTACTTATCATAAAATTAATCATTAACAAAAACATCAGAACGTAACAAAAAAAAAAAAAGGGGAATGAAAATAAAATAAAACCCACGTAGAAAAATAACACACACTCATTTTTTTGTATTATTTTAATTATTCAATTATAAAATTTCATTATGAGAAATATTTTATTTTTTGTGTTTTATTATTATTATTATTTTTTTTTTGTATAATAAAAATAAAACTTTTGTATTATTTTAATTATTCAATTATAAAATTTCATTATGAGATATATTTTATTTTTTGTGTTTTATTATTATTATTATTTTTTTTTGTATAATAAAAATAAAACTTTTGTATTATTTTAATTATTCAATTATAAAATTTCATTATGAGATATATTTTATTTTTTGTATTTTATTATTATTATTATTATTTTTTTTTTGTATAATAAAAATAAAACCAAACGCGAGTACTTTTATTAAGGATTAAGAAAAAAAAGGGACAATAAGAAAGATAGAGAAAAGGGAAAGAGATATGAGTGATAAGAACAATAAATGAGTAATGAAAAAAGAAAGAATGAAAGAAAGAATGAAAAAGGTGGGTGATAAGAAGTGGACCTTTGTTACCGTAAAAAACTTTCTTACCTAAAAAGGGAGACTCCAATTAAGCACGTACGAATCTTTTTTAACCCTACGTAATAATTTCCCACTTCTTTCAAGGGAGAACATTGAGACAAGTGGTACTTCTCGTTTGTTCCGTGAATAAAAATTTCTAAGCGATTGAATGAATGACTGTGAAAACCGACCACCAGCGAAATCAATTCGTTAAAAAAGCATATTTTTTATATTTATTTTTCATATATTTCCGATGTTAGAAATGATCGTTAGATCGTTGTGATCGTTAAAAATAAAAAGAAAATAAAAAGATTTAATTAATAAATTTATATTTAAATTTTGACAAATTATTTTGCAAAAAACGAGATCAACGGGTATTATAGAATTTAATAACATAATGTTTTTAATATTGATAATATTAAAAATTATTTAAATATTGGTACAACCTACGTATCAATATTTATCAGAAATATTAATCATTCAATCTCTCGAAATATATGTTTTAGAACATTTTTATTCTTATAAATATTGATCCCATAAATAATAATTGATCATTAATATCAATTTTTTTTTAACAATATAATTCTACGATAGAAATACGCGTACGATTTTTAAACTTATCATCTTAAAAATTGCATAATGCAATAATTATTCTCTTTATTATTATTATTTTGTTTTTTATTTCTTACATTATTTGTTCTCTTTAATTTTTATATTATTTCACTCGTCTAGTTTTATTACTAACTATAACCACTTTTATTATTTTTATTCTTTAAAAATTAGTAGAAGGAGAGAAAGATAAAAGGGAAGAGTAAGAAAAAAGAAAAAAAAATAAGGAAAAGACCCTTTTAGCATTTTTTTAAAACGCGAACCAAGGATAGTTTTGTAAAAGAAGCAACGAGAATATGTAATATCAGACACTCGCTTTTCTTTAGCCTCTTTTAACACCATATTTTGTATCTTTCCCTTTGACGTTGTTCTCTACTTTATACGTGCGTGTGTGTATGAATATAATAATACGTAGGGGGAGGGGGGGGGTGTGTGTGTATGCGTGGGCGTGTACTTTCTTCCTTGTACTTGTCCATTTATTTTCTTAATTTTTCTTTCCCCACATGCACAAATTTTGTTCTTCTTTTCAATGTAACAAAACTTTTATTCAATCGTCTTGATTGAAAATTTCTTCTCGTTTTAATTGAAAATAACAAAATATATAAAAGATACACGTAAATACGAATCGTATTTGAAAGAATAATTCTCATGGGATTATTTTTCATGAACATCAAGAAACTCAATCGAATGATAAAACCTAAGCTATTTTCAAACGTTATCTTTTTGAAGGTGTGGTACACTAAACTCGGAAATCATTTCGATGTTAGATAGATTAAAAGAAGTATTATAGTACTTTAATTATAGGTAGGGCTATTTTTTTTTTTTTCAAGGTCATAAAAGTGGTCAGCATTCGTGTTTATCGCGAAACAACTAATCAATTTGATATATCAAATGTAATGTAATATTTTGTAGAATATTTGTAACTTTAATCTTTACTCCCTAAATAGTATTATTATTTATTTGAAATATTTTTCTTTTTGTTTAAGAAATATCCTTAAGAAAAGCTCAGGTAAGCTGGCAATGCAAATTCCTTGGAATCCCTATGGAATATTTGAATATAATCTAAGTTCCTGTTGTTAGCAATACATAAGCCAAAAATCCATACATACATACATATATACATATATTCATATTACATACATGTAATATATTTATATTTATAGTTCATAAGTATACATTGAATTTATGTTCTCACTCGTATAACCTAA